>NC_057809.1:591305003-591312150 GCF_018294505.1 Triticum aestivum | reverse complement strand
CAGAGGAGAGGGAGGTGGATCGTGGTGGGGGAAGAAGTGGGGGGAGTGGGAGTTGTTGCGGGAGGTGGGCTAGGGTTACGGGGGAATAAGGGGAAGCGGGGGTGGGCTGGCCGGCCTGCGAGCTGGGCCGAAGGCTGAGGCCGAGGTGGGCAGGGGGGTGTGGCCCTTTTTCTTTTGTTTTTGGGATTTTGTTTTTCTTTCTAAATTTTTATCTTTTCTAATTTCTTTTCAGATAGTTTTAGTTTTATAAAATACAATCCTTGCATCTAAATTAGTGTCACAAGTTAGGCTTCTGTCACATTTAAGTTTGGCACTTAAATAAGTTAGTTAGTATTTTTTTAAAGGTATTTAATTAGTTGCTTAGGCCACTGTTTTAATTATTCTAGGACATTTAAAACACTTTATAAAAATGTTGGTCCACCACCAATATAAACAACTGATTATTTGGCACATTTTGAACAATTTAGTTTTTGATATTTGAAAACTTTAAATTTTAACTTTATTTTAAATTTAAATTTTTAACCGATTTTGAACTATCGCGAGATTATCAACAGTAACCGAGGTGACGTGTCATCATTAGCAAAGTTTTACTGTAGCTTAATTATCCGGGCGTCACAATTCTCCTCCACTACAAGAAATCTCGTCCCGAGATTTAAGAGGGGAGCAAGGGGGAAGACTAGGTTACGAAATTCTAACGAGTCTTCCCGGTCTTAGTTGCTCTTCTCGAAGAGGTAGATCCATAATGCTGATGTCTTCATACTTCAGCTTGAGGTCATCATGATGATGCCGGCATCCTTTCTTCGGGAACTTCATCGTACAACGATAGAATGTTATAAGGGAAAATCATCTGGGGGGTATCCCAAGAATGAACACAGGAGTATCTCTCGAGTTGAACAAATGAAACACATCAAGAGCAAAGTAAGAAGGTACCATAAAAAGTTTTAAGAGGATAGACAATCGTCGTTGCCTGAAACAACGCGTGAAAGGGGTTCAGAGCAACGAGAATTAGTTTTGTGTCTGATACCAGAATTGACGATTTCTCGGAAGGTGGCTCGTGAATTACCTACGAGGACACGCGCGAGGAGTATCTTTGGGAACAGGGGGTGTACAGGAGAGTCAGGTATCGATCCTGTGGAGCTGTGGGTTATGGGCCCACCATGTGAGTTAAAAGTAGAAAGAGCAGTGACATCTTGCACGGTTATGATAGCAAGGCACGTCAGAGAATAACATGTCAGTTATGTCGGCAACAACATCGGTACCAAGGGCGAGGGATGAAGAGAACGATTTTCCTGCTCGTTGAAATGAGGCGGACCAATAGGCAAAGTTCTCATCCATCGATGGTTACCAGAATGCCGTCAACAAAAGCAACAGGGTCTTACCGACACGGTTGTACACCAAGGTGTTTACAAAGGCATGAGAATATTACTGCTTAGATCATATTGATCACCAGTAAGGCTAAACAAAACAATGGAAAGGAAAAGGTGATCATCAGATTAAACAGAACAATGGAAAGGAAAATGTGTTTTAAACACATAATTCAAGGATATATCCTTCCCAAGGACAAGCAGAGCATGGTATCTGTGGCAGGATATCATGTAGAAAACCCTTTAGGTAAGGGGAGAGAAATTTCATGACACTACCCATACAACGGTGTTTGGATAATTTAGCAAGAAACATTTAGCATTGGCTTCAAATGTTCTTGTTGAAATTCGGAGTACCACAGACATGCTTCGAGATAGCATTGCCATGGTCATCAGGTAAAGATCAGGCTATGGATACACAAAGGATCCATCAGGAACAACTTATAGAATAAGTCTTACAACTTCCTCATGGAAGAATGGATAACCTTACTAAAATGGAAACTATAACAATAGTTCCTCCGTCCGGGTGTGCTAGGCATGACATCACCTTATCAGGTCAAGGACTAATGTTATAACTCTTGGGAATATGTTCCAACCATCATATTTGACCGAGATTCAGATCTGATAGGTGTCAGGATACCTCAGACTCAGGATGCCTGAGAAGAAAAGGTGCGGCACAAATTGATGAGATGACACTGTAATATTCTCAGGAAATGAACTATGGGAGCAAGTTCCGAATCATGAGTTCATCAATAACCCAAGGAGAGGATGAGGAGGTGGCTGATGAACTCAGCGACAATGAATCGAGATTTCCGAAAGATGGATTCCCACCAGTATTCGATCAAGGAGATAACATTTATTAGATCAAAAGATATAATGAGGTATGCTCGAGGAAAACATACACAGTTAATCATTGATTGAAAGGTGCATCCGACATATGGGCTTAGGTAGCATGATCAATGTTAGAATGGTGATTCGATAACCAATGGTCTAAGAATGACATATCGACCATTAACTTCAAAGCAATAGGGTTGCTAAAAGTTTTGAAGTCGCACATCATAGTTCAATTGTCGGTTTTCTGGTTAGAAACAACACGGGGACCAAGGAATGAACGGATATGGTAAGAAGTATCACTTGTATCAAGATCTCTTAAGAGGTGGTGAAATTCTCACGAATTTCTTGACATAAAAGATGGTAATACTTCTAGGGTAAAGAAGAACAACTGCTGGGTAGCAAGGATCTCAAGGTATAACACAAAACACGAACAAGTTTGTATTGAACGGAAGACAATAAAGGGGTCGATGATAACACGAGTCATCGAGGGGCAAGGATGGTAATACCCATCAAGAATTCGATATATATCTTGGAAGAGCTTAGGATGTTGATGATGATCATGACACAGTTGTCAAGAGATGTCATGAAGATGTAATCGGTCGGCGATGCCATCAAGTCAAATGATGATGAAGCGAAAGGTTATGGGAACCAAGGGTACAACATAAACTCGAAATAAAGTTTGATGTTCAAGGAGAAATGATATGACAAGGAAGTTTGACGTAATATTAGCTCATCATCGAAAATTTGCTCCAAGAAGAAGGGCCAGGTAGCATAGTTTACAATTTTGCACGATAATGATATGGCCAACCAGGCTAGGAATGACTTGAAGGGTTATTAAACTCATAAGCAACAAAAATTACTTAGAGTTAATGAATCGAATTACGGACTTGATTCACTATTTGGTGTCCCTGAGTGTCTAACAACTCAGAACCCGGGGAAAAATTGGAATCGGTGAGATATAATACTTGAAGAAGAACTCATAAGAAGTAATATGGTTCTGTGACTTTATCGAGATACCATGGGGTAATACTCGAAGGTAGAACATAACAGAGGTTGCAGAGGTGTATTGATCTACAGAAGACAAGTGCTTTAACTAGTCCGAGAAATGGGATCAAAGAGAAAATATGGTCAGAACCACGATTGCATAGGATCAATTCATAGATACCAGATGATATTATATCAATGAAATAGTTATAATTACAAGAAGCTTCTATGGTAGGATCTACATCATGTCCGTGGGCATGAACACAAAGTTCAAGGTCAACTCCCACTTCTTCAATGTATAACCTTCCATTCACCTCTCATTTTCGAAGAAGTTGCAGTGTTGAAATTTTATCTAGCAAAATACCAGAAGAGCATGACTCGTGAAAACTTTCGAGTTCACACATATTAAGGAAGGCATAGGTTCAACCTGTCAGGGTATCATGGAAACATATACCACAAGCTTCAATAGTAAATACCACCAGCTCGAAAACATAGCATGGTTGAGAAAACAGAGGATACAATTTACCAAAGGCTTTATATATCCGTGGAAAGGCTCAGAAGGTTATTTGAATATGAAGGACACTGTCGGATAATAATCCAACAAGAGGTTTGGTGGTCTACAACGGAGCTGATGTGAGTATCGGTACTCTATCAAAGGGAGAATGAATGCAAGTGCATCGGATTATAGAAACAACTGACTAACTCAAAGCTCAAATGCAAAGGAATTATGAATTCCAAGACAAGGGATCAGAGGCAATGCTCTGATTAGGGATGGATAAGTTGAGTAGTCTTAGGGGTACAACCGATGGCAATTTGATTGGTCGAGATCCGGCTCATGTTTAAAATGTCGTCTGAGCCGGGAGGATGAATCAAGGGACTCAAAATGATAATGACAAGGGATACTATGAATATTGCTAGCCATATGGAATGCAACCATAATGCAAGCAGACAAGTATTTGCGGGCAGAGGATTACCGAAAGATCAGATAGTATTACAATGTATCTTGTGATGAACAACGGGGGAAGAACGGATACTCGGTAAGTGAGAGAAATTATCTGTAGAGGGTATTCATGCGGTAAAGAACTACAAGGTAGTATATCAAAGGATTCTCAGAACAATAGAGAGAATTTTGAGATATCTTTTAATAACAAGATCAACGGGAAATGATTGTATGAAGGGCAAGTGTACGTGATTATCTGTAGGGGGTTTATCTACGGAAGGGATTTGCAAAAGCGACGGCACAAAGTCTTGAGAGAACATCACAGAGTATCTTCGGGATCCTTCGGTGCACCAAGCAATCATCTGGAGTGAGGGCTCTCCGGGAGGAGGTAGTTACGAGAACCTAGTTTTAGAGATAGCAAAATCATTTAACCTGAGTAGAAGAGATATCAGAGTCCCAGATTATAAACGAGGAGTAAAAGATGCTAATACCACCAAATGGCGACGTGGGCCCGTAAGCCACACAGCCATGTTAGTAAAAGTTTTGCAATGTCTAGACTCAACTTCGGCCAAGGAGTGCGGAAGGGGGATTCCTACAGGTAGTCGGCTCTGATACCAACTTGTGACGCCCCCGGTTTGAACATACACTAATCATACACACAAAAGTGTACGATCAAGATCAGGGACTCACGGGAAGATATCACAACACAACTCTACAAATAAAATAAGTCATACAACCATCATATTACAAGCCAGGGGCCTCGAGGGCTCGAATACAAGAGCTCGATCATAGACGAGTCAGCGGAAGCAACAATATCTGAGTACAGACATAAGTTAAACAAGTTGCCATAAGATGGCTAGCACAAACTGGGATACAGATCGAAAGAGGCGCATGCCTCCTGCCTGGGATCCTCCTAAACTACTCCTGGTCGTCGTCAGCGGCATGCACGTAGTAGTAGGCACCTCCCGAGTAGTAGTAGTAGTCATCATCGATGGTGGCGTCTGGATCCTAGACTCCATCATCTGGTCGCAGCAATCGGGTATAGAAAGGGGGAAAAGGGGGAGCAAAGCAATCGTGAGTACCCATCCAAAGTACTCGCAAGCAAGGAGCTACACTACATATGCATGCATTGGTATCAAATGTAAAAGGGATAGCATATGTGGACTGAACTGCAGAATGCTGGAATAAGAGGGGGATAGCTAGTCCTATCGAAGACTACGCTTCTCGTAACCTCCATCTTGCAGCAGAAGGAGAGAGTAGATGGTAAGTTAACCAAGTATCATCGCATAGCATAATCCTACCCGGTGATCCTCCCCTCGTCGGCCTGTGAGAGAGCGATCACCGGTTGTATCTAGCACTTGGAAGGGTGTGTTTTATTAAGTATCCGGTTCTAGTTGTTATAAGGTCAAGGTACAACTCTGGGTCGTCCTTTTACCGAGGGACACAGCTATTCGAATAGATCAACTTCCCTGCATGGGTGTACCATATTTCCCAACACGCTCGATCCCCTTTGTCCGGACACACTTTTCTGGGTCATGCCCAACCTCGGAAGATCAACATGTCGCAGCCCTACCTAGGCACAACAGAGAGGTCAGCACGCCAGTCTAAATCCTATGGCGCATGGGTCTGGGCCCATCACCCATTGCACACCTGCACGTTGCGTACACGACCGGCGAGCAGACCTAGCCTCCCTTATACAAGAGTAGGCGTTCCAGTCCAACCCGGCGCGCGCCGCTCAGTCACTGACGTCACAAAGGCTTCGGCTGATACCACGACGTCGAGTGCCCATAACTGTTCCTGTGTAGTTGGTTAGTGCGTATAGGCCAGTGGCCAGACTCAGATCAAATACCTAGATCTCGTTAAGCGTGTTATTTTGAAATAACCGCGGACGCCGACCAGGGCCAGGCCCACCTCTCTCCTAGGTGGTCTCAACTTACCCTGTCGCTCCGCCACAAATATCCACTCAGAGGGCCATCAGGACAAACGTCCTTTCGGACCCAATCCATGAATCACTCGCGGGTACTCCACGAGTCGACCCGACTTTAGTCATCATAGGTATCATATAATATGTATAGTATATACCCGTGATCAACACCCAACGTGATCACGACCCGATAGTATATCATGGCAGACAGACAAGAATGTAGGGCCATTGATGATAAACTAGCATCATATACTAAGCATTTAGGATTGCAGGTAAGGTATCAATAACTGTAGCAACAATGACATGCTATGCATCAGGATAGGATTAACGGAAAGCAGTAACATGCTACACTACTCTAATGCAAGCAGTAGAGAGAAGAATAGGCGATATCTGGTGATCAAGGGGGGGGGCTTGCCTGGTTGCTCTGGCAAGAAAGAGGGGTCGTCAACAGCGTAGTCGATCGGGGCACCAGCAGCGGCGTCAGTCTCATAGTCTATCGGAGAGAAGAGGGGGAAGAAACAATGAATATAATGCAAACAGATGCATAGCGATGCATGACATGACAAGTAGCGATGCTAGAGGTGCCCTAACATGGTATGAGGTGATACTGGTGAAGGGGGGAAACATTCGGGAAAATGTTCCCGGTGTTTCACGTTTTCGGACAAATGAATCGGAGGGGGAAAGTTGCGTGTTCGCTATGCTAGGGATGTGTGGCGGACGAACGGGCTGCGTATCCAGATTCGTCTCGTCGTTCTGAGCAACTTTCATGTACAAATTTTTCCATCTGAGCTACGGTTTAATTAGTTATTAGAGTAATCTAATTATGATTAATTAGTTTAATTAATTGTCTAGTTTAATTAATCAAATTTAATTAAGTCAATTAATTCTTTATTATTATTATTATTATTATTATTATTTATTTTAATTCTTTTTTTATAAAAAACATTCTGGGGGGTGTGGGGCCCCCATGTCATAGGCCCCTGGGGCCATAGTGGGTTCGGCGCTGGGCGCTGGGCGCTGCGGGTGCCCGACCCAAGAGAGGGCCGAGCGGGCACAGCTGGGCACTGGAGCCGAACGCGTGGTCGGCGGCGCGGCGCGGGCGTT
>NC_057809.1:591303746-591304309 GCF_018294505.1 Triticum aestivum | reverse complement strand
CGAGGGCGCGTGCGCGCCAGGGGCTGCGGCCGCGTGCGGGAACGGCAGGCGCGACCTGGGCAGGAACGGGGCGAGCGACAATGGCGAGCGGCGAGCACGAGCGGAGGCGGCTGCGAGCGTGCGGGCCAGCGAGGCCGCAGTGAGGCCGCAGCGAGGCCGCAGCAGTGGGCGCTGCGGTGAACGCGCGGTGGCGGGGTTGGTGTGAGCAGCAGCAGTAGGCAAAGGGAGCGAGCAGGGCATGCGCGGGCTCGACGCGGCGGGGAGTGCGCGGGGGCATCACGGATGCAGTGGTGAGCGCGGCCGAGCGCACGCAGGACGCTCGGGTGCGGGACGGCGAAGGGCGGCGGCGGCCATGAGCGGGCGCTAGAGCGTGACGGAGATGGGGGAAGGGCGAGGCGTGAGGCGCGGCTCTGAGCGGAGCGACGAGCAGAGGGCCGCGACGGGCGTGGCACGTGTGTGCGCGCGGTAGAGGAGGCCGGGGCATTGACAGAGGGAAAGGGGGAGAGGAGGGGGTCCTCACGACGGGTCGTAGGGGACAAGGCAGTGGTGATCGAGGTGGGGGA